>NW_020229897.1:86431-118931 GCF_003227715.2 Harpegnathos saltator
CTGCCCTCTCGAGGCGGGTTTCCTGTCCATCTCTCTCTGCCATCCGTCTCCGTCTTCGCCGGCGACTTCTTTCGCCGACGTGCTCTCGCTCGCACCGCTGCCTGGCGCGCCGCTTTTTCTCCGTTCTCCGCTCCGAGTTTAGGTCCGTAGGGCTTTGGGGACGCAAAAGAACGAACGAACGACAACGAGCGAGCGAGCGAACGGACAGACGAACGGAACGAACAGACGCAACCAGCGAGGCGCTTCTCTCTCCTCTCTCTCTCTCTCTCTCTGTCTCTCTCTCTTTCTCTCTTTTTGTCGTTCTCAGCCGCTCTCCCGGTGGGTCGCCGATTGCTCGCTCGCTCGCACGTTCGTCTTCGTTCGTTCGTTCGTTCGTTCGTTCGTTTCGCTCGCTCGGCCGCCCTCTCCGTCTCCCTCGCTCTTCGCCGGTTCTGTATATTTATTGATTGCCACCTCACCTCGCCTACCACGGCAGACCGAGGTCTGCGGCAGTTCCCCACCCCTCGCGTTCCTCGTTTCCCTCGTCCCAGCCTCATTCTGCAGCAGCATCGCGCTACGAGGAGAGCCTCTGTCCCTCTTTCTCGCTCTCTTTCCACGCTATCACGCTCCATGCGCGCCCCTTCTTCCCTCCCCTCCCTTCCTCCTGCCTCTCATTCTCTCTTTCTTTTGACCATCCCTCTCTCTCTCTCTCTTCTCTCTCTCTCTCTCTCTCTCTCTTCACCTTCGCTCGTCGACCCACTCTGCGTCCTGCTTCATTCGAAGCTTCGTTCGCTTTCTCTGTCTTTCCCCTCTGCCCCCTTCTCTCTTTCTCTCTGTCGCTCTTGGCCCTCTCTCGCACGCTGTCCTGCCTCCGTCCTCATCTCACTCTCTCCCTCTGCCTCTCTCTCTCTCTCTCACTCTCTCTCTCTCTCTCTTCTCTCTCTCTCTCTCTCTCTCTCTCTCTCTCTCTCTCTCTTGCCGACTCTCCGCAGCCCCGTGGTGCTTTTACCTCCTACGCTCGATACAAAACTCGTTGGACGCGGCGGAGTTTTCGTTTGAAGCTACCATCCGGGGCTCGCGATATATATCCCACACCCATCCGCCGTCGCGCTGCTTCCTCGTCTTGACGTCGACGTCGACGTCGACCTCTCGGCGTCGTTATATCTCGGCAGGGGGATGACTCGCGGCAGAGCGCCGCGCGCGACGAGAGTGCACCCCAGATGAGACGCCGTCATTTAGGCAAAGTAGGGAAACGACGAGGTCTATGCGGGGTAAATGATACTTGCCCGTTTCCCTCGTTGCCTGCATTCCCTCTCGCGTCCGTTATCTCTCCCCCCCCCTCTTCCCCTCTCCTTCTCTTTCCACGGCTTTCCACGGCAGCGACGAGGGTGTTCTCCAGCGTTATCTCCCGAATGCAATTAGTCACGATAAGATGAGATAGATCTATGCGCGCGTTGAGAACTCTCCTCTGCGCGTACGAGTGACGAGGGACGAGGACGAGAGAGCGAGAACGATATCGAAGAGACGATCTCTGGCGATTTCTCGGAAAATCCGAGCGGCGAGACGAGCCGACCGTGACGTTGCTTCGTCGAATTTTACGTAAGGTGTGTTTTCACGTTACGTTACGTAAACCGATATTCGCGCGCGGCGGTGCTCGCTCGAGTACCATCGGTCCGTTTGTTTTCGCATCGCCCGGCGAATTTTCGGCGCTTCACTCATCGCGACATCCTTTATCTCGCGCGCCCCGCGTCATCGTTAGTCCCGCGCCGTACGTGGCAAATAAAACCCGTCATTCGTAGGAAATAAAAAAAACACGAACAAAAAGAAAGACGAGGAATCGAGCGTGGGGAAAATTGCCATCTCTCTTCTCTCTCTCTTCTCCTCTCTCTCTCTCTCTCTCTCTCTTCTCTCTCTTCAGCACCTCCCGTCCGTTCTTTATATTCCTATTGCGTTCTCCCTCTCTTCGTCTCCCCCTCCCAACTCACCATCTCTCTCTCTCTCTCTCTCTCTCTCTCTCTCTCTCTCTCTCTCTCTCTCTCTCTCTCTCCTCTCTCCCTCTCTCTCTCTCCCTCTCCCTCCCCCCTCCCTCCCTCCCTCTCCCTCTCGCCGCGCTCGTTTGCGATTCCATTGCTCTGTGTGACCCTCCGCGACCTGACGGTTTTACCACCCACACCCGGCACGCACACACCGGGGCCGAGCCATGGTTTCCTCTTAAAGCTTGTTTGTTGTCGAGCTCATCGTGCCGCCATGCGCTCCGACGAGGGCTCGATCGAAGACGCGGACGCGGAACGACGCGATTAAGAGAGCGAGCGGCGCGATAAATCCTCGCGAAACATTTCTGCTATTTCTATTTTAGCGACGAGAAAATCTCTCTCTCCTCTCTATCTCTCTCGTCCGCGCGATTCTCCCGCACGCTCGGGAGCTCGAGTGTGTTCGATACCTCCTTCCCCCCCCTGCCGCCTCACTTTGTCACAGCGCGCGCATGTTATCGCCGACTGAGGATCGCGCGACCGCGTTAAAGCGCCAGCGTGCTAACGTGGACTCACGTAGGCGATCGATGTGCGAATGCAGAATGAGAGAGAATCGGACGTCCACTTTCAGCGCTAAATGCACCGTGAAGATACGCGCACGGGGCCGCGGAGTTTTAACGGATCGTACTTCAACCGCGTGTTTCAAACACGCGGCTAAATCGTTCATCTGCGTCGCGCGTCGAGCGAGTTGCGACAGCGAGCGAGGGTGGAAAATCCGAGAGCCGGCGAGAGAGAGAGAGAGAGAGAGAGAGAGAACAGCGGGGGCGACGCGTTCGCCAGCGGGATTCGGACGGCGGGGGCTGCTGGGCCATTTATATACACGCGGATTATAAATTCTGTAATTTTTCTCGAAATATCCTTGCTCGGAAACACGGAGAAAAATGCGAATAATTACGGCCGTTATAAGAGTGTTTACATTGCTCGTTTAGATCAAGCGCCTATCTGCATAGATTATGCCCGGGGTAGAGATAATTTACATAGTCTGCGCGTGTGCACGTGTAAATTATTGCTGTTTACGCGCACACGTGGCTGATGCGAGGTGCGTAAATGCGCGTAAATGCGAGTACGTACTTTAACTCGGCACAAACGACGTCTCTGCCGTATAGCGCGCGCGCACGTGCCAGAGAGAGAGAGAGAGAGAGAGAGAGAGAGAGAGAGAGAGAGAGAGAACGTACGATTGCGTGCATATGTGTACATGCGTGAGTGTGTGTGTATGTGTGTGTGTGTGTGTGGGCCCACACGTGGCTGTCGGCTACGTGTGAGCCAGGGGCGTAGCTACCACGTGGCCGAGAATAGCCTAAAAATAACGCACGAAGTTGTACACACGAACATCGACACGCGTCTCTTATCATTGTGGATAGAAGAAAGAAAGAAAGAAAATGCATGTGAGAAATATATACGAGAATGGAATTTTTAATCGCGCTTTTGTTTAATTCTAATTGATCATTATGTACGACCGCTAATTACGACAAAGGCGTTGGACGTTGGATCGCATTGAAGTTTCTTCAGGCGACAAAATCAATAAGAACACGGGATCGAGTGATCTTTTCGGGAAACGGTGCAAAAAAGTAAAATAGCTACGCCACTGAACAAACACACGACGCGTTGCCGGCGCGCTCTCCCCCCCCCCCTCTCTCTCTCGCTCCCTCGTTTCCACTCGCGTAACGCTCGCGTAGCTTGATAAATGCGTTTACCGTGCTTCGAATTCGGTATATGCACGCCGCCGCTCTCCGAGGCGATCGAACAAAAAGAAGAAAAACGAACGATTGCGAGCGCATGGGGGAAGATACGGAGTTACACACACATTGGAGGGACGTCGACGACGACAGCAGTGGTGGAGTGTACGCGTTATCGTCGCGCGCCACCGCCGCGAGAAGGACGCATCGAACCGAGAAATAACAAAAATATCAATCTACTTTCGGAGATGTACGCGTCCGTTCGCCCATCTTCCACCCTTATTCCTTAACCTTGCATTCTCTCTCCCCCCCCCCCCTCATGCAGGCCCTGTTAAAACATTAAGCCATTGAATTGTGCAGCCGAAGGGAATTTCTTTCGTGGGTTCGCGCGTTAGCGAGAACCTCCTTCCGTATACCCCCCCTCCCTCCCCCCCTCCCCCCGCTCCTTCCACTCGTGTACACGCGCACGCTGCATAATGCACGCAGCTGCAGCTGGACTTTGAACCGGTACCTTCGGGCCGATACCTCTCTCGATATACGACGGGTGAAAGAAAGGTATTTGCACACCTCGCCCTTCTGAGAATAAATTCGTACGGGAGGGGAAAAAGAGAGAGGGAGCGAGATGGTATCGCGCCGCAAAGTTCTTACCTGAGTCGGCATTTTGGTATACTGCCTTAACCCTCGTATTCGAATTTCTAATTAATTATGTTCTTAATCGAAGATTTTAGATAACCCCCGCGAGCCGAGATCTATTTAAAGAAACAAAGCTTTTTCTGGAACGTGAGTTTCACACGTTGTTCTTTCTTCTTCCTTTTTATTAGCCTCGTCATCGTACCGAATTCAATCTTAAAGCCATGTTGGTGTTTGTGTAACTGTGCTATTTTCGGCTTCGGAACTCTTTCATTTCTGCTTAATTTAACTATTCAAGTGCTATCAAAATTTCCAACGCCACTGAACAAATAGTAAGCAAAAGAGATTATGAAAACAAAGTTTGCTGTGCCGTTTAGTCATATTAATGATTTAATGTTTGCTCATCGTGCGTATTTTATTTGCAGTTAAATATACTGCGTGATAGATATACATAATTAATATACTGCTTGTTGAAATTAAAAGTAAAGATTAAACGTAAAGAATACTAAGTAATACACACACATACACACATACACACGGGATGTATATATACGGGGTGTGCCAGAAAGATAGACATCCTGGATTAACATGAAATGTTTTTGAAAAAAGAAAATTGGCAATTGGAAATCTAGTGATAAACCCGAATTTGACCTAGGGATCAAATTTAGAGATCAAATCGAGGTCAAGTTTAAAATCGTATAAACGGAAACCTCCATTTTTATTATATCATCATTTTCTACCGATTAACTTGAACAACTTTTGTCTGAAACACTTTTTTATTTTGCCTAATATCTTTTGCGATATTCAAGGAAAACTTGGTAACTCTTTCAATATTTAGCTTACAATATCTCGCTAACTATTTGTCGGAAGGAGAAGTGATACTACAACTTTTTTATTCCATTTGGTTTCAAGAATGGACCGTTACAATGGTGCTCTAACTTTGGTTAACTTTTGATGATTTTGAAATTTTCGAAAGTAAATTGTGAGCTAAATTTTAGATGAAACATGTTCTCTCTCTCTCTCTCTCTCTCTCTCTCTCTCTCTCTCTCTCTCTCTGCCGCGTAGGATCGAAAGAGAGAACACACCCGCGAAGAGTTGAGAAAGAAGAGCTCGCTTCTACTCGTCACCTGCCTTGACCATGCACGCGAATGACCTTTCACCTATCACACATATAATTATCGATCTATTTACGTAATATAATGTCGTTTTTACATTGACCGCCGTCGGTCGGTTACGCGCTCGCACACGCACGCGTAGTCACGATTCCTCACCCGAAATAGTCGGGGGATTATATACCGTGTGACAATATTAACCATGCGTTACACATTTGCATCTTCTATGTATTATACGTCCGCGTGCGGAGCGAGAGAAATAACGCGAGGCATTAGATTTGTCGGCAATTAAGCGGCCACGGAGGATAATGAGCGCTCTGCAATTTGCCGATGCGAGACTTACCGATGCGATACACTTGGCGCGTCTCGCTATATCCCTCTTTCGTTCTCTCTGCGAAAGTGCACCGGCCGAATACGACGGCGCAACCATGGGAATCGCCGGCTTGTTTATTTTTACATCCAATTTCGTCCGGTCTCTCTCTCTCTCTCTCTCTCTCTCACACACACGCGTGCGCGCAAGAGAGAGAGAGGGACCGCGGACCTCTTGCTTTCTCTTTGCTTATCCACCGACCGTTTCCTCCTCCCCGGTCGTGTACCTTTTCCCGGCTTAACGATCCATCGATGAATCGGTAACTCCGCGGACCTCCTAACTGCAATTTCGCCAAGTTTACTCCGGCTAATAAACTTACGCGTTTGGCTCACCCGATTATATCCGAAGGAGGAAATTCGCGAGCTGCGAGAGTAACGCGATTAGACGGCACGGGAACCGGTTAACCCTAGGGCCACCTTAAACACCGATCTCCCTCTGCTCTCTCTCCTCTCTCTCTCTCTCTCTCTCTCTCTCTCTCTCTCTCCCCTTCTCACTCTATCTATCTCTCCTTCTCTCGGTGATCCACTTCCGCGTATGTAAACAAGTAGTTTCGCGAGTCAGATTCCACGGATGAGAATCGTATGAGGATTCGCCGACAATATTGGACGGCGTTCGGCCGACGAACATCTCTCTCCCTCTCTCTCTCTCTCTCTCTCTCTCTCTCTCTCGCGTGTTGGTTTAAGCGTTTCGCAATCGGCGTGCTTTGCGACGCGGCGACGAGTGTCGTGTGTCTCAGGGAACATCCGAGGAGCCGCCGACTCCTGCATGAACCTGCGAATGTATCGCGGAACAAACTCGAGAATCACTCTCCGGCTTCCACAGAGAACGAGCGTTCGCGCACTTTTCGCCAATCGAGACAATCGGAAATGCAGTCGCGTGCCGCCTCATTATCGCGACTCGAGTCCACCACATGTTCCTTACACGCGCATTTTCTCGAAAAGCGTCGCGTCACGCGATCAGCTGTTCGACGCTCGAACGTCAATCGCGCGCGAGACCGTTTTCATTCGACGCGACACGACCGTTCCCAGCAATCCCGTCGCGATGCATTCGCGTAATCCTGGTAAACGGGCGGCAGCCAGCAAGACCCGATTCTACCTCTCTCTTCTCTCTTCTCCTCTCGCGTCCCGTAAACGAAATTAAACGGATTTGGAGCCGAGCCAGCCATCGCGTCGTCGTCGTCGTCGTCGTCGTCGTCGTCGTCGTCGTCGTTGGTTCGTTCGTTCGTTCGCTCGCTCGCTCGCTCTCACTCGCACCCTCGCTTCACCTCTCCCTCGTGTCCCGACATTCCGATCTCTCGATCGATCGTCCACCCACCCACCCACCCACCCGCCCATCGCTCGTCTGTCCGCTCGCTCGCTCATCGTCTCTCTCGCACAAAGGACCCGAGGGCGGAATCGTCCCTCGATCGGGATTGGACAGTTATGATCCGAAATAATGACGAGACCGTCGCGCGAGCGCAAAGTCGCCGAATGGGGCGAGGGACGCGGGCGCGACCTCGGATTTTCTCGTATCGACTTTGTATTAGGTCGGCGCGAGTAATTGCGGCTTTTTACTGACGTCAAAGCGCCTCTCTCTCTCTCTCTCTCTCTCGCGCGCGCGCGCGCGCGCACGTGAAGAGGGTTTGGAGCGCCGGCCGAACCGCGGATTTACTATGTTTGATGTTGCCGGCTCGGCTGGGCTCGTTGTAACTTGTTACCGGCGTCGGCGGAGGCGGCCGATGGACGGAAAACGCGTTCCGCCTCGCTGTGAATTATATTACACGAGTTACGGGTTTACGAACTAGTTATAAACGCGCGCGGGGATGGTAACGGCGGCGGAACAAGGCGCGCGCGCGAGCGACGAACTGGCGCGCAACGATCGCGCGAACACGAAGAACGTGCAGCGGCGGCTTCGAGAGCGATTTCGGAGCACCTCGGAAACGCGCGCACGAGGCCATCGTCGAGGCGATAAGCTGGCCGAGTTGAAGAGTTCCGCCGGCGAAATCGCGATTTTTCAGCGACCACGCGCGCTAACAGAACGTGATTATCGCGACTTCGGACTCGGTCAACGGAGAGAGCTAGGTCTCGTTAAATGTTCTCTCTCGATCTTTTTTTTTTTTTGTGTTATTATTATTATTATTTTTCTCTGTTAACGTCGCGTGTCCGCGAGCGCTTGTTTCGAAGCCGTAATTGGACGGGAACGCTTTATTAAGACCTCGTTCGGCGGAGCGGATTTGCTCTTGACGCGCGAAATAATGCACTACTTGAAGGAGGAGAAGGAGGAGACGCGACGTTTCGCGTCGCACACGTACGCAACACACACACACACACACACACACACACACGTGTTCGCGCGATGTAGGAACTCGTTACGCGGGCAGAACGGCTAAATTATGCGACATCTTGCTTAATGAATAAGCTAACGAATATATTAAATTCTGTGCGGCGTATCTCTTGGAGCGACTCCGCCATTATAACGCGCGGGACTAGGAAACGATCGCGCGTATTTCATGATATTTCGCGGATGCAACGCGACGGCAGGTTTTGTCACTGTCAAAAGTTCGGCTCGGTATCGTCTTGCATAGGGGACTTCGTCACGTTCGCTACGTACGCCGCGAATCACGTTCCATCGACTTCGCACGAATCTCCCTTTGTTTACACGAATTATCGAGATTAATTGCGGCCAACGAGCGCGCACGCGCGCGGTCTCCATATTTTACGTTATCGCCCCGCGCGGTTGAAGCACGTGTCCGTAAGGAAGATCCATGGGAGCGAATAATTTATCCGCGTCGTAAAGTGTGCTGAATCTTGCATGTACATATCGAGGAGGATGGAGGAGCTACGAAACAGAAAAGGAGAGAGAGAACGGGGGAGGAAGCAAACGAGTGAGATTCTTCGAGTGGATTTATTCCCTCCATCTCTCTCTCTCTCTCTCTCTCTCTCTCTCTCTCTCTTTCTCTCTCTCTCTCGCGTAGATACTGGGCAACGGTTTATTTCGTAAGAAAGTGACGCGCGCGCTTCGCCGGCGAGTTTGCGACTTATAACTTCTACTCGTGAATTACACGCGTACGCGCCCTCCTCCCCATCTCCTCCTCCTCCTCCTCCAACGTTTGCTCGTTCCAACCTGCGGAAAAATTTACGGCCGATAAAACGCGCGGTTTTTTGCCCGGCCGGCCTTCGCGGGGAGATAGGTGCAGGCAGGTAGTCGCGTTCGATTTGGCACAGTGCGAGTGATAGCGGCGAGTCTAATCGAGGAACAACGCCCGGCGGCCGGCAAATTCGAAGTCGATATATCGACGTGAGGCGGCAAAAATTTTAATTAACCCCGCTCAAGCCGGTCTCGCGCGCGCGCGATCATTTCTCCGCGCGAATAATTGTACGATATTTTGCATAATTATGTAATATTGCTTTATTAAATGCAACGAGATATTCCGTTCCTCGGGTCGGATCGCGCGCACTCCACGTCTCTTTAAAAGCAGATATTTAAAATCGGACGGGCCCGGCCGCGTCTCCTCGAGGACGAGGCTGCCGCGGCGGAGATCTTCGACGATCTCTCTCTCTCTCTCTCTCTCTCTCTCTCTCTCTCTCTCTCTCGACGACGAATTGTTATCCCGTGACGTTATTTTCGTGGAAGCTGCCCACCGTCGGCTCTCGCCAGGCCGCGAGATTCGCGCCGCGTTGGTCCGGGCTATTTTCCTCCCGGCACGTTCTCGTCGTCGGCTCCGCGCCTAACAAAAGGACGAAAAAGAAGGACGAGAAAAATTCCAGCCGCATATTCTGCGGCCCCGAAATAGCGGCGGGAACGTTACGTGTTACGTCCGTTTCGCGATAGTCGCGTCGCCCGGGCCGCTTTCAATTCCGCGACGCGACGCGCCGCGCCGCGCGCGAGGAAATTGCGTAGCGGCGTGTCTGCCGTTCCTCCCCCTCCCTTCCCCCCGCGCCGTCGCTCCCGCCGCAAAAATTCGTCGATGTCGATTAAGGAAATCAACGAGGAGTTGGCGTCGAAGTCATCGCGCGGACACATCTCGCCGACGACGACGCGGATTTTTCGCCGGTCCCCCCTCCCCCCCTCCCCCCTCGCTCATGTGTACGCGTGTCCGTACGAGATAAAACCTTCGCTCTGTCGGCGCTCTACGATACGCATGTTTACTCGGTGATACGCATGGATCGAATTACAACCGCGCCGCGCGTAATTACGCGTGGCTGTTCGCGAATTTTCCATTCTCGCGCTTCAACAACGGAACGGCCGCGCCGTTGCGCGGAATGATTTAGGACAACGTAATTTTAGAATAACGTGATTATTCTGCGGACTTGGAGAATTTAATTCATCATCGATTATTCCGTCGGAATATCCGCGCGCGCGAAGTGGAATTTATCCGTATTATCTCCCTCGGAGACTAGATCTCTCGCGCGAGCGAGAGAGACAGAGAGATAGATAGAGAGAGAGAGAGAGAGAGAGAGAGAGAGAGAGAGTGAGAGTGATAGGGAGGGGGGAGGCGCCACGAGCAGCAATTATCGAGATTAACCCGAGCAAAGTTGCGTATCCTGCGTGTCACTTGAAAATCATCGCGCGATCACGCGCGATTAACGATCCCTCGAAGAATCGCCGAGGCGGTGGTCTCTCCGTTGCTTCCGCGAAGGAACCTCGTCACGTGTCCCCCTACGCTCCCCCCCCTCTCTCTCTCTCTCTCTCTCTCTGTTTCTCTCTCTCTGCTCGCTTTCCTCGCCCGTGCTGCCCCGAAAGTACGCAAGTCTGGGTTCTCCGGGTGAGGCAAGGGCCACTCGTAATCTCCTCTCGCCGCTCCCTTTCCTCCGTGCCGCGCGCTCTCGCTCGCTCATCAACCCCCGTATATTTATCTATCTATATGCCTGTGTGTATGTGTGTGTATATATATGTGTATATATATATATATATATATAATACGCACATCGCCCCGTCTTCTCCTCTCGCCCTAAACCCCAAGCTCGGCTCCGACCAACCCCTCCCCACTGGCCGGAGCAGCGATCGATTTAATAACACGGCCATTTTCCCGGCTCACGAACCGAACGAGCACGCTCCTCCCGAGAGCGAGAGATGCTGCATCGCGTCCCGTCCCGTCTCGCGTCTCGTCTCGTCTCGTCTCGTCTCGTATCATCTCGCTTAAATCCGCGGCACACACGGAGCGTGTTTTGTTCAGCTCCGGTCGCTCCTCGCAGACGTGCGTGCTGCTGTGCATGCACGGAGGCGATGTTGCCTCCTCGCAGGAGGAGAGAGGATCTCTCTCTCTCTCTCTCTCTCTCTCTCTCTCTCTTGGTTAATAAACATTCGTCGGTAATAATTAATAAATGTGTGACCCGGATGACCCGAGCGGTCCTCGCGAGCTCAGCCGGCGGCAGTTTTTCCGCAACGATCATGAGTCGAAGCGTTGCTCAACGTTGCTTATCGCAATCGCCGTGAGTCGCGAGCCGCGCTTTTATCAGAAGCGATTGGGGAACACGCGCGTGTGGAGGCCGAGCGATTCCGATTTAAGCCGCCACGTTGGGACGCTAACGACCTACCGGCGGGATTGACGGTAGCTAAATTTACTATACTATCGGATATACTCGCGCGGATAAACGCACATATTCGCGCCGGGGCATGTGTGTGTGTGTGTGTGTGTGTGTGTGTATGTGTGTGTATCGCCAGTGCCATATGTTTAAATCACACCGCAACGGATTAAACCATCGATCGTCCTTTCCGGCCTTGCTTTTTTCGTCGCGGCGGGCGGATCGGCCGGCCGAGATCTGCCTTTCTCGTTACGCGAGGCAGCAATTATCATCGCGACGTGATTAAGAATGCCGGGATCGAGGCGACGTCTTTCGGATGCGCGACGCGAATAAATCTATTTCATTCATATCGTCGCTCTATCGATCTTTCTCTCTCTCTCTCTCTCTCTCTCTCTCTCGGAATCGTATCGTCTCGTTGAGCAGCGGATATACCGCGCGAGGAAACAAAAGCGATAGCTAGGGCGTTCTCGACCGTGGGTGTTACCTTGAAACTCGCGGACAAAGTGCCGACAGGATGAAGCGCGCGAAAGTCGTCGGTACTCGGCAAAGTTTCCTAATGTAGTCCGACGCACGCTGTTAGAGTTTTATGCACAAACGGGCTTTCGTTTTCGCGCCGCGCAAGGTATTGCTATCTCAAGTGCGCGGTTAGTCGGCGAATCACAGCCGGTTAGTTCGAGCGCGATAAAAACGTACGAAATATTTAGTAATGTGCAAAAAACAATGAAAAAATAAAACAACATACAGGTGACACTTCAAATACGATACGAAAGCGCGATCAGGCTCGAATTATTCGTCATTCTCATGATACTTCCGAGCTTTTCACGCGACTATGCAGAGTATCAGTTGCGAAAAGAAGGATGAGAGAGCGAGAGGGAGGAAGAGGAAGACGGAGCCTCGGCCGAGCTTCTTTCTTTTCTCTCTCTCTCTCTCTCTCTCTCTCTCTCTCTCTCTCTCTCTCTCTCTCTCTCTCTCTCTCTTTCTCTACTCCCTCACCCGGCTTTGTTATTCACTCGAAAAATAAAACTCGCGCGAGCAGCAGCAGCCGGCCTGCCGGCAGGGGAGCCCGCCGATTAGCGGGAAAACAATGTGAGAGAGTGGAGAGTCCTTTATTAGCGCGGCGTGAAAAACAGGAAATTAGCGTCGCGACGCGGGCGTCGCGCGCGCGCTCGTCCAAACGAGCCCGAGCGATGGCAACGATGACGTGTGTCCACCGGACGACGATGACCCCACCACTGGTATGACGACGACGACGACGACGACGACGACGGCGGCGGCGGCGGCAGCGGAGTACGTTGACGGGGGCTCTCTTTCTCTCGCAAACGCCACCGCCGCCACCAACGTCGTCTACGAGCAGCCAGTCAGTCAGCCAGCCAGGCCCCCCCTCCCCGTCATCCTCGCCCTCGATCGTCCCCTCCATTCCCGCTTGCTCGCGTACGAATGCTTAATCACAAATCGATAGACGTGACGCATCGCGCGCGCGGTGCCTGAGATACCCACGGCGACTTGCCGCCGCCTCACGCTTCGGCTTATCTGCATTTCCGACCGTTTCGCCGGCGCGCGTGGCGGATTAGGGATTACGACGTGCAGGAGATTCGGCCCGGGGTTCCCCCTCGCTTACTCGCGCCTTCATTGCGTTTCGTTTCGCGTCGTCGTTCGTGTCGGCGTCGTTCCTGAGAGCGCGATTTCAGATAGTGAGGAAGAGCGAGAGAGAGAGAGAGAGAGAGAGGGAGAGAGGGAGAGAGTGCGCAAAAAATTGTCGAATAATCTTTATTTATCATCGCCGGTGCGGAGGATCGAATCGCGCTTCGTTGTGGTCGTCGAGCGTGTGACACTTTCGGCAGCGGGGCGCGGGGACGATTTGCGATTAATTCGGCCGCGCGGCCAGCCGCGGTGTGTGATGATGTTATCCGACGATGTTACGGTAACGCCGCCGTAATGGCCCGGAGAAGTTGCGCGCGAGTGAAGTGCAGTGCAATTACGCCCGGGGATAATGGTTCGTATTCAGCGCGTACT
Source organism: Harpegnathos saltator (assembly GCF_003227715.2). Lineage (NCBI taxonomy): Eukaryota > Metazoa > Arthropoda > Insecta > Hymenoptera > Formicidae > Harpegnathos > Harpegnathos saltator. The sequence continues at coordinate 99,746 of NW_020229897.1, forward strand.
GCTCGCGCGCGCGCGCGCGCGCGCGATGCGGATTCCGCTTCGCAGCCGCGCCGGCGGACAATCGCTGCTTTACGGCTGCGAGTCGCGTCCTCGGCCACCTCGCCGTGGATCAGCGGGACTCTCGACTTTCTTCCGGCTTGACACAACACGCGGTCTTTCTCCCCGCTTCTCTCGTCCTCCCTCTCCCCTCCCCCCTCCCCTAGCCGCTCCTTCCGGCCCCTCCGTTGCTTCTTCTTTGTCCCGGCGGCGGCGAGATACCGTCCGGGCTACGCTTTACAATGTCCCATTAATCGTCTGAGCGTGAAGTCGCGGTCGTTGTAATATTCACCTTGGAAATATGTCACAGAGTCGAACGTGTGAGAGTTAATCCGGTAAGAATCCAGGCGAATCGGTCGTGTGTGTGTGACACCGCCATTCCATTCGAGCGGGACAATAATCGGCTGTTTCTCTCGATTATCCGCGATTCATCGTGAAATTCATTCGCACCGCGTCTCCTCCAGTTTTATTTTGCCTCTTGCACACGCTGCAACGTGGCGGCGTTAATCTCGCGCGAACATGAATTCGCGATCGTCGAATATTGGCCTCGAGTATCGAGTCGCGCACGATGATGTAATTGAATAGCAGCAAAGCGAATCGATCGCGTCCGACGTTTTGCCGGCGTCGCGGGCCAGTCGGACCCGTTTGCAGTTATTCGCGCAATTTCTCGTGGAAAATCCACCCTTTTCGCCCGTCCGAACTTTGTTTATTCAATCTGCATTTACGCCACGATCAAGTTAATGCGCGTCTGCCGCGCCGCGTCGGTTTCGGCGTCTGCGACTGCAATAATACCGTCATAGTCCGACAGCCGCGTTTTCTATTAAATATGCAGCGAGGACGCGAGTCATTATCAGCAAGCGTGACTGATTAGGGAGGTGTTGGCGGCCCGTGTGTGTGTGTGTGTGTGTGTGTGTGCGCGCGTGTATGTGATATTCCGATTGACCTCGCGCGTGAGCAGGCCATACGTATCGATCACACAACACGAATTGTTAATTGCGTTACCGTAATTAACGCTCGAGAAAGAGAGAGAGAGAGAGAGAGAGAGATGTCTTAAATCTTAAGCATGCGCTCGCTCGCGCTACTTGTTTATAATAATACGGCCGGAGGCTATCTAGGAAATGAAGAACAGCGGTGTCGTAATGTTCGAAACGCGGTTCCGGCGCTTTACGGTAAAGCGATAATAATATGATTCGAGATAACGCGCCAAGTACATCTAATTAACACGCTAAAGCGATACGCGTGATATTACGTGGCTCGTAAGTGTATAATGAGATTCCGGCATAAATATCTACGACCGCATTATGGAAATTATTGCAATTTAATCTATAAATGTGTGCGCTCTCTCTCTTCTCTCTCTCTCTCTCTCTCTCTCTCTCTCTCTCTCCCTCTCTCTATCTATCTATTCTATCTATCACTTATTCATACGTTCCAAACCGGAATATCAGCAAAAGACATGTGCATCGAGAAAATAATAATCATTGCAACAACAACGTTACTAAGAATAGCGCAGTGATGGTGATAATAATAGAGTAATACAAGATACGTAGCGAAAATAATAAATTCATAAGGAGATATATATCGTCGGCGGCGACGGAGATCGCTAACGAGCTCTCGCTGTATAAGAGAAAAAGAATAAGACACACCTTGAACTTAATTGATCGTGCATTGACCCGATACGATAATATCCTCTCGTGTCTCTCGAGTTTTTTTTTCTTTTTTCTTTTCTTCCCTCTCCCCCTCCCCTCCCTATGCACGCATCTACGGATGTCGCGCGTAGCGCGCTCAAAGCCGCGCGCGGCTTTGAAAGAGCGGAGAGTACGAAACGAATTACTTGGCGCGCATTTGAGGCGCGTTTTGTAAGCGAACCGTTTATGCCCCGCGCCGACAATGAATGTAATTTCCATTGAACGGTGTGTTGTCGATCATGTCTCGCATGAAAATGTGTTTACGTCGCTTTTGCGCCAAATGGAAATATAACGACGGGGGGTTACACGTACGCACAGGGAAACGTTTTACCGGGCCCCTCCCCCCTCCCCCGACCTCTCCGTCTCCACCCCGCGATTCACCGGCGTATTTTATCGGCTGTCTTTACGAGCTCCGGCACGGCAACGTTACATCAGACGACGACACACGCGTAAATATCCGAAAACGACGGCGGCGGTTAATGCTCCGGATTTTTCTCCCCTCCCGCTCCCCGCTGCCGGGTTGAATAATGGATTGCCGTTGAAGTAGATCCGGACTGAAGAGGAGGCCTCACGCGTGTGGGGCTTTCCGTCGAGCCGTCAAAATGATATCCGAAGAAAGCGAGAAGAAAATGGCGCGGCTGCTGCTCGTACGGACGCAATCAAGGTCGTCGAGGATCGACGAGGAGAAACACACACGCGTGGTATCCGACAATGAATGAAATGACGACAGAGATACGCGTGGAACTCGATGATTTCCTCAATATGCCAGAGGAAGAACGCGCGCGCACGCGCGCGGCTACCGATAATTAATATTTCCCGACGTGTCGTTCGTGCGATTTTCGTCTCTCGCATCGCGATCCTCGACGTCTTGGAATATCGATATCCGCTGGAGCCGCGCCAATCTCATTCCGTGGCTGTGATTTATTTACGGCCGCGCTAAATATTCCGTTAAGGCGGGAGAGAGAAAAAGGCAGAGAGCGGCGGGAGGGAAGTGGCCGGGAAGTGGAAACAAATCACGGAGAAATATGGAGCGCGCTCGTTCTCGCAGTTTTCGCGTTTCGCGCGTAGTAGATGCGTTTAAAGAGCGCATAGGAAATCGATGGTGAATGAAACTTTGATCTCCGCTCGCGTGTATATCTGACCTGTTTATGTGTGCGTGCGCGCGAATGTACGTGCATGTCGTGTGCGTATGCGTGTGTGTGTGTGTGTGCGCGCGCGTCCCTTCCGCTCTCTCACCCGCCCGCCCCCCTCTGACGCGCGTACGAATGCGGCGGCGCATTTGTGTAAACACATGCGTATGCACGTAAACTATTATGCGGCTGCGGCGGCTGTTTCACTGGGTGAAGCAGTCGTATAAGCCAGTAGTGTGCCGGAGTTCAACGACCGGTATAAATTAAAGCGGCGCTCGGATTTCAATGCCACGGCCTTGCTCAAGGCCGGCGCACTCGTAGAAAATGAACGGTACATTTGCGCCGGCATTCGTAACAATAAATTGTACGAATGCGCCGCGAATGATCGAGAGTACCGCCACCCGCAAAACCAACGCCAAACGAGATCGAGGCGAACGCGCTCCCGCGCGTACTTCGAAGGTTCTCGCGCTTTTACGCGCTCGTCGAGTCGTTGAACGCGTGATTCCTGCGGCGGTGGGGGAAGGAGGGGTGGTAAAGAGAGGAGCGTTTACGTAACGACGTCGTGAAACAACCCGGAATCGATCCCGGCCGTTCTTTTTTTCTCCCTCCCCTCCTCCCTTTCCTCTCTTCTTCACTTTCCCTCTTTTCCTCTTTCCCTCTTTTCCCTTTTTTTTTATTCCTTTTTTTTTCTTCTTTTTTTATTTTTTTTTTTATTTTTTAGAAATGTCTCATTCGTTTGTTGAGGAATCTCTCGAGAAATATTAGGATTTTAATATCGAAAGAGCAAGCGAGCGCGCGCGAACTTTTGCATTGCGTTTAATTAAGTTTATTATGCGCGTTATCGCACAGAGGAGCGAGGCGAATTCCGCGAGTGAAATTGCGCATTCGAAATTGCGAGATGGTATCTTGTGAATGAGTACCGAGCACTCGTCGGGTTCACTAACACTCTCTCTCTCTCTCTCTCTCTCTCTCTCTCTCTCTCTCTCTCTCTCTCTCTCTCTCTCTCCCCCCTCCCTCCCTCCCTCCCCCTCACTCTTTCTCTTTCCCTCTCTGTCTTAGGTTGTTCGCTATTATGTATGTTCGATGAATGAGTTAAGTGCATTTAGATATGCAAATATCCAATAAGGAATGCAAATGTGAGGAGTGCCTCGGTGTGCGGTAGCGTGCGTGTGTACAGACGTCGCCTGTTATATCGGAGCGTGGAAACTCGTGCCGAAGAGAGAAAGAGAGAGACAGAGAAGAGGATGTATTATTCCAAAAGAATTCGCCAAAAGCGCATGAACTTTTTCTCAGCGACACTTGTGTCGCTCTTGCGATTTTTTCGTTTTTTTCTTTTTTCTTTTCTTTTCTTTTCTTTTTTTTTCTTTTCTTTTTTTTTTTTTTGTTTTTAATACACTGAGCGCGTCCCATCAAAATATCATATCGTAGTCCTCCGGAAGAAGACACCGCGGCGCCGCGATAGAAGCGAAAGAAGAAATATGCTCAAAATTTGCATTCATCGATCGTGCACATAATTCGCGGCTTGCGGTTTCACGGCCTCCCCCTCCTCCGCCCCCGCTCCCGCGACTCGACGAAATTCTGGCAAACCGTTAGCTTTTGCTAACGTCTGTACGATTGATATTATCATAACGAGTTCTTGGCTTCCGTGAATTATTTTCACCGCCTCTCTCTCTCTCTCTCTCTCTCCTCTCTCTCTCCTCTCCTCTCTCCTCTCTCTCTCTCTCTCTCTCTCTCTCTCTCTCTCTCTCTCTCTGCTACCAGGCACGTGCACATTTAGTTTCTAAAATTATAACGTGCACATGCACGATTTACTCAATTATTTCACTTATACCCGCTATCGCGTTGCGAAAGCTACTCGTTTCGTCGGCGTTGTATTCCCTCGCGTAACCGTTAGCGCGGTAATACAGTTTGACAGTTATTTTAATTAAGAGCCGGCCGCGAAGAATGAAAACTCGTTTCTATTAATAACTCGGAACTTCCGAGCGCTCGTGCGCGTGCGCTAATCGCGCTGCTTTAAGAATTTCTCCCTCCCTCCCCCGCTCTCCCTCTCTCTCTCTCTTTCTCCTTCTCTCTTTCCGAGGAATCCGATGCGTCGCGATGCGCGATTAATCGCCGAGAGATAATGTCAGGCAACGTCGTGGACAGACAAAAATAACATAATCGCGCGCGCGCGAAAATCTGCTCCTCGGCCGCCGCGCGGTCGCCGTGAGAAGCCGAATATGCAGAATATATTCCGTGCTGGCGGAAATAATATTTCGCGAAATTATCGCGACATGGTTAACAATCGCCCGACCCCTTTGCAAACATTTACGATGCATTTGCAGCGAAATCATTTCCCCTCGCGCGCGCCGGTGAGTGATGCATTTATTCGTCGCGTGCGAGATTTATGCGCGTATTCTCGCTTCGGGGTCCCGCGCAAATCCTTTCCCTCCTTCTCTCTCCTCCCCCCCTCCCCTTTTTTCCTTCTTTCTACGCATACATAAATGAGTATCCCGCCGCACGGCAGAGCGCAATATATCACGTAACGTTGCTCCTAACGCGCGACGTTATCGCGCGCGAACGAATGACACACATTGCTCCCAGCTAATTAATTAATTTATTCAGATGACCACGACGAATCGGCCGAGTAACGGCTGCGGGCTAAGCTCAGTACCAACCGCCGATACATACATACATACATACATACATACATACATACATACATACATACGTACAGAGCACGGAATTGCGCGCGGTAATCGATATCGCGGCGGTTGCGATCAGATGCGGCAGAGTGCGGGAGAAAAGGGTGGTAACGACTTGTCGCGCGACGGATAAACAGGGATGCGAAAAATCACAAGGCAAGTGTGTCGGCAGAGCCGATTAATTTTCCGCGACGACGACGGCGACCCGGGATCTCGCAATGTTTCTTCGCGCGAATTTAATCGTCGAAAGTGCTTCCACAGCGGACACGGACGAATTATCGCGACTCCGAATTGTGCGCCGGCGTATATCTCCTCGTGTGGTGTGTGTGTGTGTGGTGTGTGTGCGCGCGCGCGCGCATCCATGTCACAAATTAATGCCTCGAGGAGTCTCCGTAGGTCCGGCTTCTCCGAAATGCCGCGCCGCTCCGAATCGGCATCTCGATTTTATAACGCCCGAGCTATAATTGGTCCGCCGGTATATTTATCGCGCGGCGAACGCGCGTAGCTCGCGGCGGTGCAGCGGTTCCAGTTGGCGCGTTCTCGTTGACTCATTCCTGCCCGAAAACCCCCTGCCCGAAACGCGGGCGCGTCTGCTCCTCGGAGAGCTGCAGCCGTGTCGTCCTGCCCGGGTGTTGTCATTCATCGGCGGACGCGCTTACGTTACGTAAAGTACCCCCGGCGAATTCGCTCTCTCTCTCTCTCTCTCTCCTCTCTCTCTCTCTCTCTCTCTCTCTCTCCCTCTCTCTCCCGGCTGTGCGCGCGACCGCCTCCGCCTCCTCCGTCGCCTTCGCCCATTCATGCGATTCTACGATTTTAATTTTAGCATACTGGCCTCGGGGCGACAGCGCGGCGTCGTCGCTCTTCGGCGGGATGCCGGGTGGTTACGGCTTGGGGGCCCACCATTTGCCCTCGGCTTACGCTATTCTCGGCCGAGGGGGCTCAGCGCCTGGCTTTGGGGGCCACACGCCAGCCACGGCGCCACCCCCGCCCCCGTATTCGCACAGTAGCCTTGGGACGCTCAGCGTAGCTGCCAGTCAAGCCGCGAGTCTGGGTAAGTCAATTTCCCCTCTTCTCGCCTACCCTTCGTGTCTCTCGTCCTCCTTCTCCGGTCTTCTGCCGGTCTCATTGATTATCGTGACTGTAGACGTCGCCGTTGCCGTCGACGACGTCGAGGAGCGGCGCATCCTCTCGGAAGCGCGGCTCTCCCCTTCCCCTCCCTCCCTCTCTCTCTCTCTCTCTCTCTGTCTCTCTCTCTCTCTCTGTCTCTCTCTCTCTCTCTGTCTGTCTGTCTGTCTTCGCGAGGCCGATCTCGCGATAATTTGGGATCGTTATTTAGCTCGTCGACATCTGCGCGGGCGTAAAGAGAAAGAGGGGGGGGGGCATGTACGTAACGGACACGTGCGCCGTTAGATCCTCGACAGTACGGCACGACTTGTTGACACGTTGACTGCCACACTGATTTCCATCGATTGTCTGAAAGCGCGCGAGCAAAGTCACTGAAGACACACGTCTGAAAATTTCTCGTTCAGGCGTGATTGAAAAGCCGCTCGAAGCGACGTGCCGTGATTCGCGATAGTAGAGGGAAAGATTTCATCTGAGCATACACTAGGAAAAATGTATTGTTGCGTGAACTAAAATTTTGTTGTAACAACAAAATAATTTGGTTAAAATATGCCCAACAAAACTGTTCAGTTCCTCTAAACAAATATCTTGTTTGATTACGGTTTGTTCGTATAACGTAATACTTTTGTTACAGCAATCAAAAAGCTTCAACTGTATGAATTTTGTTAAAAATACTATAATTTTTTCTTAATATATAAAATCTAAATTTTAGTGCACAGAAAGACAAAGTAGTATCCATTGGGCATTATTTTAGTTTATGCAAAATAATATTTCGTTATTATGTAATTTTTATGAATAAAATAACTAAAATGCTTAATTTTTGTACATGAGGCCTAAGAACAAAATCATTTGGTCCAGAGAACAGAGCAGAAAAATATACTTAGTTGAGACAACTAAATATTTTGTTATATAAAACAAGATATTTGGTCGCTATTAAAAAATGCCTCAACTAAACAGTTTTGTTAGAGATACTACACTTTTTTTCCTAGTGTAAAGTGAAGTGATTCATGTATCTCGTGTTGACTCGCGTTCGTTTCGTTCGTGTGATATAATTATTTGCTCTTGTATTCTTCCTTACGCCCCTGCAGGATTTCCCGCAGCAGGGAATAAATAAATAAATAAATAGATACGTTTGATTTTTGTCACACGCAATTGGACTGACATTCGATCAACGGCAAATATCAAGAGTAATATGAAGAATATATTAATCTTCTCCTTGCACTGTGATTCAAATCGCGACGGCGCGTGCCACAGTCGCTGACAAAGTCAGCACCTCGGCAACATGGTGACCAATCGCGTAGATCCCGACTAGAAATTTATCTCATGTTCCTGATCAGCTTAACCTCATTTGGTCATCAGGTCCGGATAAGATAATACTATCGCGTGTCCCAGTAAGTCGTGTCCCAGTCGTGTAACACAACGCGCGGATATCAGGACCTTATTAAGGATTCATAGTCAGGTCCTTATTAAGTTACCTTATTGAATCCTTCTCACGTTTTATTTTAGATTAAAGCTCCCGGCTATATCAAATTGCGGCGTCAGAAGCGACAAGTGACACGCTGAAAATTCTTGCGTGCCATTTCCAAATAAAAGAATGCTTGCGAACGAAAGAAAACACTCTTCAGATCGCTTCGTCAAATGTCCCGAACGCTAACCTCTTCCCTCGAGTAAATAAAAAGAAATGAACGTGGACGAGATAGGTAATGTTGAAGATAAAGATTGCGTGTCTCGTTAGTTTTGTGGCTATTTATCGATCTTGTGGAAAGCTGGTGATGCAAAGTACATAAGGTATAATGAACAAGAATCCCGACAAGGTAAATAACAAGGTGTCCGATCAGTTAAAACTTATTTTATATGACACACCAGGAAGAGTTGGGAGGCTGGTAACTTTTCTAGAATAATAACAGTCACTTATTGGACAAAATATTGAACGGATTTAAAAATGGGTGTCTCGGGTCATCATGACTCATATCCTCAATGACGCCGGGTTAAAGATCGAATCGATCGCGGGGGATTCCCCTCTGCCCCCTTTATTTGGCTGCGCCTCCCTCCTGCACGCAGGACGAGCGGCGAATTCACGTGCGCCGAACGGCACGGCGGATGCCGATTGTTGCAGGCATCAATCCGGCGAGCGCGGCATGGTGGACAATGGCCTCTCATCTGGCGGCGCAGGACTACATCGCGAGGCTACAAGGAGCGGCAGGACTCCCCGGATTTCCACCCGGTGCCGAGAGCCTCCTGCCGCCCTATCCCGCCTCTCTACTTAATCCCCCGTCCCTCTCGTCCCACAAGTCCAGTAAGTGTAAGTAGCAACACGATCGACGTCGGCGCGCGATGCTCGAGAAACGTCCGCGTTCGTACGTTACGGTTTAATCCTCGATCGCCGGCCGGAGTCCTTTCAGAATTAGCCGCGCGTCGATACCCCGCGCTCTCGGTATAGTCGGACGCGACGGTGTATTTTTAGACGGCGTATTATCCCCTTTTATAACGCTGAAAACTCTCTCGCCAGCCTGTCTTCCCGTAAGGATACGTCGTCGATTTTTATCTCCCGCTCGCGCGACTTGTCGTCGTCGTTGTCGTTGTCGTTGTCGTTGTCATCCACGGCCGGAGCGGAAAAAGGAGTAGAATAAAAATGTGAAATTCTCAAGGCTCGTCCATAGTCTCGTGTTTTTCCTCTCGTCTTTTTTTCTCCTCCAATTTTTTTTTTTTTTTTTTTTTTCTACACATCTTCCCGCGACGCGGAGGACTCTCGAGACGCGTAAGATCAGCGATTGAAGCACCTGCGCGCGATCGAGTCGACGAACGTCGGGCCGAGAGAGAGAGAGAATGAGTGAGAGATAGAGAAAGAAAGAGACGAACGCGGACTTTTCCGACAGCAATACCGGGATCGGGTCGAAGCGGCAGAACGCGAGTTTGTAATCGCACCGTCCGTTTCCACGACCGAACAGCTAAGTCAAGCAAGAGCCACAAGACGCCACCAGCCAGCAGTAGCAGCTCGACGACGCCGAGTATGACGAGCAGCAGCCTGCCGGTGTCCACTCAAGCGCCGGTGACGTCCTCTCATCACAACACCCCGGTCAGCAGCGCGTCGAATTCGCAGACGAACGTCGTCAGGTGAGATAGAGAGGGACAAAGAAAAAGAGAGGGAGAGAGAATTTCAATCGGTCTGTTGAGGGTCTCTCGCTCCCTCCCCGCGTCTCCCACGCTCATTTGCATGCTTAATTGTTACCGACGCTTAGTGAGAATTTCTCGCGGACCGTGCCGCGTTTAACTCCTGTCGAAATTGTATTTTCACGCTGCACCCCCAACCCCCGTCGCAACAGTTCCGCCAAGGAAGGAAGGTGAATATGCCAGCAGATCCACTCATGAAGTAGATCCGCGTAGCGTCCGCTCTCTCGCGCGGGAGAGAATTTGCGCGATTCAGCCGGTGAATCTCTCTCGCGATAGTAGACTCACGCTCCTCGGGATGGTCAGGAAGATCGCGCGCGACGCTTTTTACCGCCGATCAACTTCCGAACGCGTCTGGTATTCGCCGGAGGAATTTTCCTCGGAGGATCCTCCGAAGAGCAAATTCTCCCGTCGGATACGAATGCGCGCGCGGCCCCTGCGAGACTCGTCGAGAAAGCAGCGGTTCTTGCACTGGCTACCGGCACAAATCGGCGTGCGATGGAACCTGAAGTTGTTCTTTTAAATGTTGTGTACCGTTAAATTCGACATTCATTTGTTTGTTGTACGTTTATTATACATTTATATTAATAGTGTACATTGGGTTGTACACAAAATTACGCCACTCTACAACTCAGGGTGAATGTCCCTCCTCCGGAGGGTGAAATTTTCACGAGGAACCTCTGGTACAACTCCGGTATAACTTCGTGCGTTTTAAGACTATTTCGCCGATCGAGATTCGTACGGATTTCTCCGAAGCGATCTTGTCTCGCTTGAAATTAGATTATCGGGTTGCGCTACAGCTTGAGTTTTATACACGCGCGATCGTGGAGTAATAATAAAGCGGCGAGAGAAAGAAACACGAAAGCGCGAAGAACGGACGGGAAGAAAGAAAACACCTCACACAGGGATGAATTCTTCTCTAGTGATCCTAGCAGTATATTGGGGGGAGTGCGTCTGCCTCCCGACACGGAGATCATCAAGTACACGTCGAGTATAGTCGGCCCGAAGGTGCCTGGGACGACGAATCGCGGCAGGAAGAAGACAATATCCCTGGACACCCCCAGTGTCAGCGTACACCCGCCGCCTGTCCCTGCCCTCAGCGGGCATCAGACGAACACGACGTCCGCGTCGTTGATGATGGAGCCGAGGAAGTACAATCGCACGGGGGTATGTTTTGTCCGAGACTTGAATTCTCTCGCTCGAGAGAGAAAATTGCAACCGACTCGTTGAGTCAGTCGTTGACACGTTGACCGTGCCGCGAGGTTTGCATACTGCGATAACACGCTAATGTTATCATAATAAATGGCATTTTAGAAAGTTCAGTCACAAACCGGCGGGAAAATACTTCAACTTGAGATAATTACATAGAGGGCTGAAGAAAGACTAAAATTTTTGTGTATATACCTGATACAGTAATTACCTTGGTGATTATACGATGATATAAACTCCCGAAACAACTAGATTGCAATAAAAAAAAGTATCGCGTAATGTAATTAATTACTGTCTCAACATCATCATCATGTTAGGTGAGTTGTCTCACTGGGAGTCTCCAAGTGCGATCGCCACGGCGGCGGTCGACGTGTTGACAGCGTATTAAAAATATCTCGCGACTTATATCCGAAAAAAATTCGCTAAACACAGGAAATCAAATTAAAATCCGATTTAAAATCCGCTGCTCGCTTTCTCTTTTTCTCTCTCGCACATATTAAAAATAACAAAAATCCCGACGAGCCCGGTCACGGTCGCGAAATTAGACTCGCCTTGTTGTCGCTCGTCGAAGCAAACGACGAGAATGGTGAGAATCAGCGATAACGCGTGTTTGTATATTCGCCCGATAAAGGCGGCACGAGAAAGAGAGAAAGAGAAGAGCCATTAGACGGTGCATCGCACGTAATCGTTCGCATTCGATCTTTACACCCCAGGCCGAGTCGAACGAGTACCGAGACACGGTGGATCGAGTGGAGGTGATCAAGCTGCCGGCTCATTCAACCAACGGCTCCGTTCTCTCGGCGCCGACGGCGTACACCAGCAGCGGTGGCGGCGGTGGCGGCGGCGGCGGCGGTGGCGGTGGCGGTGGCGGTGGCGGCGGCGGCGGCGGCGGTGGCGGAGGAGGCGGCAGCGGCAGCAGCAGCAGCAGCAGCAACAACGCCAACAACGTCAACGATTCGGACGCGCCCCTAAATCTGTCCCTAAAGCCCGCCACGACGAGCAGTAGCTCGCCGATTTCTGGTAGTCAGCCGCTCAGTCAGCTCAGTAATTTAAGCCAATCGTTACTCGCCTCCGATCGAACGTGTAAGTATAACTGTCCGCCACGGCGGCGACTTGTTTCCGGTCGTTACGTAGTTTTAGAGCCATTGTGGCGTAAAAGCGCCGTGTGTTTTTACCCGGCGAGGGAAATTGCTCGGCAAATAGAATGAGTAGAGAGGAGAAGAAGAGGCCGAGCGCGCGTCGCGCGCGTTCTCACCGACTCGTGCACCGCGCTCGCCGTTCACGTCCTCCCTCCCCCCTCCTCCTTCGCCGTTTCCCGAAATCGATCGTTTCGGAATACGCGTGCCGATTGACTCGGCGATCGATCGCGGTCACCGCGACGTGCACGCCGAGCCGTCGACTCCGAAGTAATCGTCCATTTCCGTGGATGCGCGGTAATCGTGAATCCCCGGTTTTCGCCCGCTGAATCTCTCGGGGCATCTTCCCCGTCTCCGTGATTCTCATTCGCCCGGCGGAATCCGCGTTATTTGGCTGGCGCGAAAGTTTTCAAGCCGGGAGAGACGGTCTACTCGAGTCGAAATGAAGTTTGTCTCAAGGCGCGGTCCATTAGACACTTCACCGGCGCTCGCTCGAAGCGTCCTTTCTTTGTGCACGATTAAATAATAATAATTCGTTGAGGTGACGAGAGAGAATTCTTAGTTAAACAATCACTTCCATGGAAAGCCGCGGTTTAAAGAAAATATGCAATTTTTCACTTGACGAAAAGCTTGCTGGATCGACTGGGCCTAATGGCTGCGGCGCAGTGCTTCACCAATTATCCATCTCGTCGCGCCATCTCACACTCACGTCAGATCTTCGCAATTAATAATTCGATAATTATTGCAAATATCGCAAAGTGATATGGGACTTTTATGTTTGTCTTAATCAGTTCTATGCATCCATTGGCTATAATTACATAAGTTAACAAACATCTTGTATATGAAGTTCGAATGCTACGAAGCGTGTAATGGACCTCGGTCTCCGCCGCGATTTTCCCCGCGAATTTTCGCGCTTCCGGTCTGCCGTCGAGTTAACGATCTTCGTCGGATCAACGCAGCGAGACGAAAGCCCGGACCCAAACCGAGAAGAGTGCCGCAGAATTCGGTGCCGGTGCCAGCGTCGCCTAGTCCCTCCTTGGCGCAGCTGTTCGCCGCGGCGGACTCGCCGCAGCGGCCGAGCAGCGGCAGCGAGGAGAGCGAGAGCGCGAGTACGACCCATCACAAGGACGGCAGGCCACGGAATCTCGGCCGCGGCGTGTCAAAGCCCAAGAAGAACACCGTCGCCTCGCTGTTAGCTCAGAGCAGAGCCCTCGGGATCAAGCCTACTCCGACCTTGGATCCTAGTGTGCCATTGTCTCACCAAGTGTCGTTGCTGCGGTCGAATATACTGGCGGCACAGTTGCACGCCTCCGCCACCGGCCAGGGTGACGATAAGAATCAGGTAAAGGCAAAAGGACGGCCTCGCCAGCTCTCGCGAGCTCGAGATCTTCCCCCCCCCCCCCCGAAAGACGACAAAGGAACTTTCTTTTCCGAGTTGTCACTCGGCTGCTTTCAACGTTATTTATACATTGTGCCTTAACGAGTATCGTTTTCCTCCTTCGTTCTGGCTTTTCTAAGTTGTTGGTCGCTTTAATTTTGCATATGTCTGATTTGTTTCTTATCATCTTTCGTTGTTGCGATTTGTTGACGAGGATAACTTGAGGAGGAGAAGGAGGAGGAGAGCGCCTCGGCCGAGTCACGTTGGGAGGAGCCACGTTCGATTTTCAGTTTGTTCGCTTATGATTTCGCAACTAAAACCATTCTCCCTATATAGCGGTCTTTGCAGGAGAAAATGAAGAACAAATTATTGGAGGCCTCGGGCGAGGAGAGCAACATGGACGTGACCAGCGAGAGCGGCAGCAACACCGACGTCGTCACGGACACCGACGACGACAACGTGGAGGGCACATCCAGCGCAAAGCGGAGGAAGCTCAAGCCCAGCGAGCGAGATCTACAGATGCCTCTGGAGCGCGGTTGGAAGCGCGAAACGGTTATCAGGGGACTGGGGAAGACGGGAGTGATAAAAGGCGACGTGTCGTATTACAGTCCCTGCGGGAAAACTTTCAGGAGCAGTCCCGATCTAGTGAAGGTTGGTCCGTGTGTAACATATCGCATGCGCGACAAACCGGGCTGCAAGCGCGTTATCAAATTGACGCGAATCGTCGCGCGCGGCCGCTTCTCGAAAGTTCAAGCTACGTTTCGTTACATCGTAGTCGGTCTATCATACTGCAGTTTCTTTACGGTTATTCGACCATTCTGCCGTTTAAAAGACGTCTGACCAAGAGACACAAAAAGGGAAATGCAGTAGCGCACGGGTTAACTGTCGTGCACTTTTGCTGTGAGAAATTGTTTATTGAATTTTGCATATCAGTCTCTCGAGAAACTTGTTGACGCTCGATAATCTTGTAATTCCTTTTATAGTGTGTTTCTGCAAGTCTTTATATATTCTTCTTGCTTAGTATTAAAAATGTAGAGTAGCTCGGTCGTTGTTGAGAACGTTGAGAAAGTTGAGAACGTAGAGTTAAAGTTTCAACGGGTTTCTAAAAGAATGGATTTATTCGGGCCAACTGTTTTAAACTATCGCTCTCGACGACGCGATGTCGCGTCGTGTTTGTTCTGCAATCGTATAGCATCGTAATGATAGAGAATCAAAAAAAAGAACAGGAAAAGAAAGACACGTAACGGAATCTTGATGAAAGTTTCGATCGACGATCGCCGTTCGAAAGATAGAAAAATATTCCCTTTCTGCTTCCAGTTTCTGGAGCATCAAAACCCCGTCGAACTGACAACCGCCAATTTCTCGTTTTCCTCGCGACCGTTGGTCGGCGAATTCTTGCAGCCGACCATGGGTTTAGCGGAGGCCGAATTCGTCAGACTCGGCGCTCAGGAGGTGGCGAGGAGACTGGAGGAGCTCCGGGCGGCCGGCGGCTTCAGGGACGTACGTACGAACAACCAGTACGAGCGGGACAAGCTGGCTTATGCGAAAAAACTCGCCAAGGAGGAGGCGCAGCGGCACAAGGAGCAAGCGAGGTGAGTGTTTTGCTTCTGTTGCTTGGACGAAAATTTTCGTACGAGAGATGGCGTGAATGTACATGAGTGCGCGGCAAATGACGCTACAACGAGCGTTGCAGTGTCGAAAAACGGGAAGAAAGAGAGAGAGAGAGAGAGGGGGGGGAGAAGGAAGAAAGAAAAAAAGGAAAGAAGGAGGAAATCGTGCGAGGTTGTCGATTATTTCATAAAAGTGCAAGCAGTCAGCGGTTTCATCGATGATAGCCGGATAAATCATGAAGTTTATTGAAGCGCCAACGCCAACTGAACGAGGCGGCGTACTACGTGCGCGATTATTTATGCGCTTCTCGGCGCGTAGTGTGCATTTCATTACTTAATCCCAGAGTCCCGGCGACTGCGGCCAACACATCGGTGTTTTAATTAACGCGCGCGCGCTTATCTTTTCGCCGGTAAGATCGTTGTGTGCGCGCAAGCGTAAACGCTATCGGGCAACAACGACGACGACGGCGATGACGAGGGCCGGACATCGCGCGCGAGATCTTTTCTCCTCTGCCGTATTAATTCAGAACTCGGGCCCGTTCTCTCTCTCTCTCTCTCTCTCTCTCTCTCTCTCTCTCTCTTTCTCTTTCTTTCTCTCCTCCCTCTGCCCCTCCTTCTCTAACTCTTTCGAGTCCGTTTTCTCGAACGTTCGTAAAATTTATGAACCAGGTTTCGCGGGGCCACCCCTTGATTAACGATTTGTTCGAGTGTTTTTATCGCCGAGGATAATGCGAAGTTAATGATACCCTTATTGTAGGCTTATTAAGGAGCAGGAGAAGACGGAGCGGCAGGAAGCCGTGAGACGGGAACGGGAGATCAGGAATCAACAGCTGCTCGAGGTAAGTCCCCGACGTGTCTCTCTTTCTCTTTCTCTCTGTCTGTCTGTCTCTCTCACTCTCTTTCTCTTTTTACGTCGTCGAGTTTCCTTTTCACGTTTGTCTCGATCTCGTTGTTTCATTCACACGAAAAACTGTTCTCTTATTCTACTTGGGATACCTACGTTTTTTTGTATTTTGTCCACCTGTCGTGCGTGTCGCATGCTCTCTGTGTGTGCCGTATTTATATATATATATATACATATATATATTTTTTCCGTATATATATATACATCTGTCTATATATACATATATTATATATACGACTCTTTTTTTATATAATGATTATTCTCTCTTGTATAGAGAAACTCTTATATATACTATATATACGTTCAACGACCCTCTTACAACCCCCCTTTTACCCGTCACCCGCCAACCCCCTCAAATGTCCCAGGATACACGAGACACCCATTGCCAAACCGACGACCGCTAGCGATAGTGACAGGAGAACCCAGCATGTCCTCCCACCCGAAGAACCCTTCGTTTGAGTTTTATCCCTTTTTTATTTCGCCAGATTATTATTAGCTCTCCGAGCGTTTAATCGTTTGGTCAAGAGAAAAAAAGCAAATTGTTGAAAACCGAGCGCCGCGCGACGATTCAGACCGTTTCTGATAGATCGAGCCAGCGTGTAACGTGCCGTCGGAAAGAAAAAAAAGTTTGACATGGAGAAAAAAAAGAAACAGAAGCAATAACCGCGCTGATTCCGGTACCCGCTGTTAAAAATCGTCCGACGGGAAGAAGGGGAAGCGCGAGAAACTCGTTTCTGTTCCGGCCGCGACCGTTTCTCCTTGGCTTACGCTAAATCACGTGTGATATTTCTGGTTAGAAATTTTTTTTATTTTATAGCAACGCACGGAATGTAAATGAATTAATATGGATGTCGATATCGGTTTGAATTTCAAAATCCTCCGCGCAGTACTCGATATTTCATACATCCCGGGATTTGTTTCGAAACAATTCCGTGTGTTTCTCAATCGATACCGCTGACACTTTATGCGCGATGTAAACAAGCATATCGTTGATATATATATATATATATATATATAAAATTTCGATCGCATTATTTCTATTTTCGTCGAGCACAACGGTAAAGGTAATCGCACCTTTGGTGAGAATTTTTTGGCGCGTAGTGGGAAGCTCGCAACGTGACACGTAAGAAGACGCGATGTATGAAATGCAACGCGGATGGGACGAATCCCATTCGAGTCGAGTGTGTCGTTCTTTTTCACCAAAATTACGATATCGATCAGTCAGTCTCTCTTTCTCTCTTTCTTTCTCCAATTCTACGCGACAGTCGTAAGAGGCAAAGTGTGTACAGTCGATAGCTACGTGCACTCGCCGAGGATGCCGCTTAATAACGCGTGTGAAAACGTTCATTCGAACTCTGACGAAAAACATATCGAATTTGACAATGCGAAACTTGTCGAAAAAGCCAAGGTGATGGGACGATATTAAGAAAGGCTCGAACGAAGAAAACCGCCTCACCCAAAGACAACTTCCCGTACATTTCGACGTGATCAAAGCTCGGGTCCGCGTCCAAGTGCTCGATGGCTAAATTTGTTTCTTTTTCTTTCTTTTTTTTTTTCAAAATTCGCGCGCGATACGCGTATACGTGCAAACTCGCGAACACAAGTACTCGATTTCGAGCGGATTTCACTCTCGGCAGAGGTGGTGGGGACCGATCGACGTTCTTTCGAAAAATGTTCTGCGTAGTGGAAAATAAAAATCCCGTCGTCGCCGTCGTCATCGTCATCGTCATCATTGTTGTTGTTGCTGTTGTGGAAGCGTGTAGAGGCGCGATTTTAGAAATTTCAAAAGCCCATCCATTGTGATAGTTCTCCAAACTACCCCGTCAGAATCCTTCACGCAAGCCAGATTACCGCCATATCCCCCTCAATCACTGTCACCCGTTCGTTCATCTCTCTCTCTCTCTCTCTCTCTATCTCTCTATCTCTCTCGCTCTCGCTCTCTTTCTCTCTTTCTGTCTTTCTGTCTCCCTCTTCCTCCGCATTCATACACGCACTCCACGACCATCACACGCACCCCCAGTATACATCACTGGTCCGAACATTACACACGTCACCACCACCACCACCACCTTCACCACCCCCACCACCACCACCACCACCATCACAAGTCGTGCAATTTATGAAGAAATAGGAGGAAAACGTCAGACGACACAATAGAAGCGTAGTAGTAACTGTGTAGCTACAAGCGCGGGCTCGCACATGTAGTGGATGCGCGAAATAAGGGATGCCCAGATCGTATATAACCGATCCTAATCGATGTTTCTCCCCCAAAAATGTAGAGAGAACACGAACGAAACAGATGTGACGCGTTAACGGTGCATTCTTATTGGGTGTCGTTAGACGAGCTAATCGAAAGATTGGAGTGAGATTTTTAATTTAGCGAGACAGTTATCGTTACTTTGATCGTGTGTCGTTATTTTATACATACATACATACATCTATTTATACACTTTTTTTTTTCTTTTTTTCTTCCCTTAGAAATGATTGCGAAATTCAGTCGACAGATTATCTCGGTTTGTACAGTTTGTTTTTACGAGTACGTTTTTACGCGACGTGTCTTCCTTCCTTTCTTTATTTCTTTTCCAAGTGGAAGCAGCTTTTATGTGCTTATCGTATCTGAAATTGGCTTCGTCGATGATCATAGTTACCTGTAGTCTCTTGAGAGGGGCGGTACGCGGAGTTCGCAAAGTCGCAATCGCGGATATCCAGTGTCGTGGAACATATGACACATATCGTTCTTCTCCCCCTCCCCTTTTTTTTAAACATTCCACAGCGAGGATTTTCCCCCAGAGTCCGATATCTCAATTTCGAGGGGGGGGGGGAATTCTCCGAAATCCTCCGCGGCGACGAATTTGTCGAGACGTTCGAGCCGCGCACGTCTCTCACCCTTTAGCGTTAATCCGCTGCAGTTTTCGAGAGCGCGACCTCCGCGTATCGCCCGGATTTTCAATCCTCCGCCGATTAACGCGATCGATTATATATTGGGCATCCCTGAAACCCACCACCAAACAAACCAACGCAGGGTCGAAAGCGGCTCGCGTTCACGATCAAGCAGAAAATGAAGATCATCCAAGAGATCGAGCGCGGCAAGAGCAAGAGCGACGTGGCTCGCGAGCTGGGTCTG